>NC_057735.1:45264220-45310804 GCF_004010195.1 Chiloscyllium plagiosum
GCTGTGGTCCCAGCACTGATCCCTGCGGTACCCCATTGGTCACTGCCTGCCATTCTGAAATGGAGCCGTTTATCACTACTCTTTGATTCCTATCAGCCAAGCAACTTTCAATCCAAGTTAGTACTTTGCCCCCCAATACCATGCGCACTAATTTTACTCACTAACCTCCTATGTGGGACTTTATCAAAAGCTTTCTGAAAGTCCAGGTACACTACATCTACTGGATCTCCCTCGTCCATCTTCAGAGTTACATCCTCAAAAAATTCCAGAAGATTAGTCAAGCATGATTTCCCCTTCAAAAATCCATGTTGACTCTGTCCTATCCTGTTACTACTATCCAGATGTGCCGTAATTTCATCCTTTATAATAGACTCCAGCATCTTTCCCACCACGGAGGTCAGACTAACTGGACTATAATTTCCTGCTTTCTCTCTCCCACCTTTCTTAAAAAGTGGTACAACATTAGCCACCCTCCAATCCGCAGGAACTGATCCCGAATCTATCGAACTCTGGAAAATAATCACCAACGCATCTACGATTTCCCGAGCCACCTCCTTCAGTACCCTGGGATGTAGACCAACAGGCCCCGGAGACTTATCAACCTCCAGACCTAACACAGTCTCTCCAACACCAATTCCTGGCAAATATAAATTCCCTTAAGTTCAGGTCCTCCAGCTACTGTTACCTCAGGGAGATTGCTTGTGTCTTCCCCAGTGATCACAG
Source organism: Chiloscyllium plagiosum (assembly GCF_004010195.1). Taxonomy (NCBI): domain Eukaryota; kingdom Metazoa; phylum Chordata; class Chondrichthyes; order Orectolobiformes; family Hemiscylliidae; genus Chiloscyllium; species Chiloscyllium plagiosum. The sequence continues at coordinate 45,264,944 of NC_057735.1, forward strand.
ATCTGAAGTACCAATTCAATTCTTCTGCCATTTCTTTGTTCCCCATAATATATTCCCCTGTTTCTGTCTTCAAGGGCCCAATTTTAGTCCTAACCATTTTTTTTGCCTTGCACATACTTAAAAAAGCTTTTACTATCCTCCTTTATATTATTGGCTAGTTTACCTTCGTACCTCAATTTTCCTCTGCGTATTTCCTTCTTAGTAATCCTCTGTTGCTCTTTAAAAGCTTCCCAGTCCTCAGTTTTCCCACTTATCTTTGCTATGTTATACTTTTTCTCTTTTAACTTTATATGTTTCTTTACTTCCCTCGTCAGCCACGGTATTGTATTATGGTCACTACTTCCCAATGGCTCCTTCACTTCGAGGTCCCTGATCAATTCTGGTTCGTTGCACAATACCAGATCCAGAATTGCCTTCTCCCTGGTCGGCTCCAGCACCAGCTGATCTAAAAATCCATCTCTGAGGCACTCCACAAAGTCTCTTTGAGGTCCAATACCATCCTGATTCTCCCAGTCTACCTGCATGTTAAAATCCCCCATTACAACTGTAGTAACATCTTTGCGACAGGCCAATTTCAGCTCCTGATTCAACTTACATCCGACATCCAGACTACTGTTTGGGGGCCTGTAGATGACTCCCAAGAGGGTCTTTTTACCCTTAGTATTTCGCAGCTCTATTCAGTGGTGACTATGAACCTGGAGGCCTAGACCAGTGATTTGGTGAAATGAGTTCAAATCTTATCATGGCAAATGTTATGAAGGTATAGGTGTGTACTGTACCTTTGAGAGAGACTGGAAGCTGGCACAGACTTAGAGGGGCACAGAGTATGCTGAAAGAATTTAAAATGTAAAATTTGCCTGTGAAACCAATAGTGCAGCTGAGTTGCCATAGTAAACAACAAATTCGAATTTGGCCAATCAGTTTAAGTTATGCCCCAAGATACCAAAATCCAATCTAATTTGAATGTAGTGTTTTAATGACATCAAGCCAATGAAATGATCAGATTGTTTTGGGGAATAAAACTGGACATTTTGAACAGTTAGGCGGAGAACTGCCAAGAAAACCAACAAGTACAGACTGCTATCCGAATAGCTCTCCAAAATGTATATTTCCATAAGTAATTTGTGCAGAACACCAAAACCGATCTAGAGAAAAATCTACAGAGGAAAATCTACAAAGGAGAATTGACAAAACTGACTGGCTTTGAAATGTGATTTTTTTAAAAAACTCTTAAGCAGGGTTTTAAAACAGATCAGTACTGCAGAGTGGAAGGTAAAAGATAGGTTTAAGAGAAAGAAGTTGTAAATAGTGATTCTAATGTTTTCTTTTGGACTTACAGAATAAAGTTATTAATTTTTACTTTAAACAGTGACCGTGGGATGGTTCTACGACTGTAGAACATTTTACCAACTCTTAAAAACCCCATGAAATGGTAGTACTTAGTTATGGGGCAAATGGTTATTTAAACAAAAAATCCTTAGAATTAACCACAGCAGGTTTGAGCTAAAAGAAGCACATTTCTCAAAAAATTTCAAATGAAATTTACTCAGATGAGAACACAGTGCTAGAAATATTCAACAGCTCTGGCAACTTTTGTTTTAGATCAGGTGATCCTTCAAGTTCAGTTTCTCGCTATGTCTGCTGCCAGCTCTGAACATTTCTAAATCTTTCATTTTAGATATCTACCACCCACATTACTGCAATTATAGTAGCAAGTGAACAGCAATGGTCAATGCTACCAATTGCCATACATTCTATACATATTTGATAATCACAGCAATCCAAATGCACTGGTAAAAAATATGAAAATCCAATGCATTAAAAGCTTTTACTCTGCATAGTTGCAAAGGGAATAAATATTTTGCAGCAATTTTGCACCACATTTAAGTATCAAATGAAATGCAGAAACTCCAAGTGGTCACAGGTGTACTTTTATCAGATGGCACATGTGAATTCTTTTAACTGGCTTCCTTTCAACTGCCAAGCTTACACTAACTGTTTTATTGTGCATGCCTGCTTTAAGATAATGCTTCCTAAGACCCAAGGGCCTGGTTAGTACTAAGTACTTCTGATCTTAACCATCCTTCAGTGTACAAACCCAACAGAAAAACTGCAATGCAAAATTACCAGGACAACACTGGTAACGAGAGGAACTTATGACAGTTTAATTTAAAAACTTGGGCTTTATCCACTGGAACCAATAGCTGTGAAAATTGAATAAAAGCGTTAAAATTATGAAGGGTTTAAAAGAACAAATAGTAAGAGGTTACTTCCACATATCAATTTGTCTGAATGCCAAAGTCTGAATTAATTCAGTAGCACAAAAATGCAATATGGAATACAATACTTGTAGTTAGTGAAATCTAATCAATCACAATAATTAAATTCTTATGTGCCCCAGAGTGCGAGCTTTCTGCAGTTTTCTTACTGTCAACCTTAAAACGCCTTTTCACTGGGCAATCCTGACAGCCACCAAATTTACTAGGTAAATGGTACAAGTACACTTTGTTGATTCAGTCACAACACAATATTGTTGTACATCTTCTCCATGCATTTTGATCTCTCTACCATAGCAGTAAGTAAAATCTCCCAACGTACAACTGACTTACAGGCAGACAAACTGAGTATTAAAAATCTAAACTACAGGTGTCTCATTTATTTGTCCTCAGCCAAACTGCAATGGTAAAATACTTTTGACAGTCAGAGGAATATTTTAAAAAGTAGCAATAAAAAGCACTGTGGAGAAAAAAAAGTGGATCATTAACAGGAAAGAATCATTCACCCAGTTTTGCTGTTGACTTCTTGTATCCAGCTGCATGCTTTGGTTTCAATAATATTGAATATCCTTGCCTAACAAAAGCATTATCAAGCCATTTTGAACTTTTTGGCATGAGAAGCTTCTTAGACCAAAAGAAATAGGAAGAAATACACCACTCGGCCCTTCAAGCCTGGTACATTGCTGATCTGACATTCCTCAAGTCCACTTTCCCAGCAATCCATGACTCCTTACTGATCAAAAGCTTATCTGTCTCAGCAATAAATATATGCACAGACTCGGCCACACTGCTCAATGTGGCAAGGAGTTCCAAAGACTGAAAACTCAGAAGAAATTGCTCTTCATCTCAGTCTTAAATAGGCAAGTCTGTACTCTGAGACTACATCCTCTGATTCTACACTCCCCCATAAAGGGAAACATCCTCTCAGCATCCATCTTGTCAAGCCCCTTATGCATCTGATATATTTCGATGAGATCACCTAAACTTCAGTGAGTCTAAACCTGTTTAACCTTAGCACAAGAAATCCATCCGTACCAGGGATCATCCCTAAAGAAGCTCTCTTCCTCAGAAGGGCTTATGCCCGAAACATCGATTCTCCTGTTCCTTGGGTGCTGCCTGACCTGCTGCGCTTTTCCAGCAACACATATTCAGCTCTGATCTCCAGCATCTGCTGTCCTCACTTTCTCCTCGAAGATTTTAACCTACTGCGAATCCTCTTACAAGGATGCCTTCCTTGAAGCAGCTCTCTTCCTCAGAAGGGCTTATGCCCGAAACGTCGATTGTCCTGTTCCTTGGATGCTGCCTGACCTGCTGCGCTTTTCCAGCAACACATTTTCAGCTCTGATCTCCAGCATCTGCAGTCCTCACTTTCTCCACTGGAGGATGTAGGGCTAGAAGTTTCAGAGGAAGGGGGGTGGTCATGAATGGAGTTGGACATCTGGATGAGAACTTAAATCCAGGATTCAATGTTGATCAGCCAGCAATGGAAATAGATGATGGGACTGAATCAGGATGGTTGGTAAGGAAAGAGAAAAAGCATCCAAGGTATTACTGCATTCATTGTTCACAACGGTCTAGCTATTTTCTATTAAAACAATTCAAGCGTTGTTATGACACCTCTAGGGCAGATGCAACTTGAACTTGAGTCACCTGGTTCAGAGGTAGGGACACTAATCTGCGCCAATAGCCCTTCAAATGTCCACGATGACAGAAATGACTAACTTCACTTGTGACAAGGTAGAAACTAAAAGTCTATTTCGCAAAATAAAGACTTGAATGGAACTGCTTATGTGTCGCTGTGAGAATGTGTATAGCGTATAAGCAGGCAAGGAAAAAGAAGAGTTAAGTTCTGGGCTTTGTGAAACAAGAGGTTCAGGTGAGCATGACTCAGATCAGATAAGAACTTACAATTAACAACAGGGTGGTAATGGGTTAACAAGGTGAAAAAGCTTTCATTATGTAGAGCCATTTAACAATATTGGAAGCATTCAGTATGTAAGGTCAGTTCAACAAGGTGAAAAGTATTTATTATGTGAAGCCAGTTAAGGTTAAGAACATACATTGTGCAACACCAGATGGCTTAATCTTTGCTATTGACATTCGCTGATTATAATGGTCACTCAATCAATATGTATGTTGCTTTATCTGGTTGCTCCTCCCTGTAAAATGACAATATAATTTATTAAGAAAGTGCTCTTCCAGGGAAGACTGTGAACTCATGTCTCTGTGCAAATGGGCAATCGCACTCTCTCTCTCTCTCTCTCTCTCTCTCCCCCCCTCCCCCCAAGGCCTGGAATTTAAGGAGCTAAAACTGTTGCTGCACCTCTGAGCGTTTTGCTTTGACTAAGGGGGGAGAAAACGGGATGACAATATTGGTGTAGTCAGCAGGATCCAAATGGATCATTACGATCGGATGGTGTCAGCAGCTGCCTCAAACATTGGTGTCTCGAGACGGACAAGCCCACAAGGTAAGATTTTAAACATTGGTCCCCTTCGATATTCCTGTGTGCCGGAGACGGTCCCCTTGTTCAACTGCTCTTGAGAGACACAGTTTTGCCAGTGTGCTGGCAAGCTGAGGTTTGAATCCTGTGCTGAATTGGGGGCGGAGAGGGTGGTGAGGAAGGGGGTGTGACTGAGGTTCAATTCCTCTGCGCAGTACTGGGTTTCAAGTCCCTGCAGGGTTTAGTTGATGTTAGAGTTCTCTGCATGGTACTGGGGTTCGAGTCTACTGGATGGGTTGATTTGAGGTTCAAGTCCTCCACACTGTGCTGAGGTTCGAACTTTGTGTGTTTAAGTGAGCTTCAAGCTTAAGCGAGGTTCCAGATCTCTGTGTTTACTCGATGTTTTGAACTGTGGGTTTAATCAGGGGTTTGAGCTTTGGGTTTAATCGGGGTTTTGAGCTTTCTGCATTTAAATCGGGGTTCTGAGTTTTCCACATTTAATCGGGGTTCTGAGCTTTCTGCTTTTAATTGGGGTTCAGGTTTACTGTGTTTAAGCGAGGTTCAGGTTCGCTGTGTTAAAGTGGGATTCAAGCCCCCGTGAGCAGTAAAGGGGTTAAAGTCCCCTAGTGGGGAAATTTGAGGCTCTGACTCTTTGTTCTGGGAAAGAGTGTAGCTTGGATTGTGGCGTCATGTGGTCCACTGCGAGGGCTTTCTCTTTTTATTAGTGTAATTTCAGTTAGAGGATGCAATTAAAATCAAAAAGGGAAAACGCTGAAATTAAGGTTGTACTAATACTTGGGTTGAAAAAGGAAAGTTTCAAGGTAAATTGTGCCATGCTGACAGTGTTTGATGACTAAAAATTTTGGTTTGTTAAAATACTGGTACAGAAAATCCTTTTAAGTAACTGTTTTGCCTTGTTTGAATCAGGATCTCAATTCAATGTGTTTTGCGGGCTATGTAATGGGCTAGATTTTGTTTTTATATTGAAATTGTACAATATTATGTCCTTTTAAAAATGATCAAACTTGTAACCTTAAACATTGATTGAGTGCCTTGATTTGTTTGAAATTCTACAACGCCTGTTTGGAAAAACAGTTGGGTCAGTGATCATGCTTTAGCCAGATGAGAGTACTGTATTACAATAGCTTTGCTGCTGTGTTTTTAATGCAGAGAGTTCACAAAAGTATTTTTTGTTTGATATTTTGTTAAGATTTTCTACAGAGTATTAGAACTTGAGGGTGAGCTGCTTACATTCTGTTCATATTGTCAAGACTTCATTGGCCCCCTTCATATTGCAAATTCAAAGAATGTTGATTTCTATCAAAGTTGCCACTGCAATTGCTGAAGCACAGGAAACATTGTTGTTTTCTTGCTGTTCCAGACTTTCTAAATACTTTGCCTGACAACTTTCACATTAGCCAAGTATCAATTTGTTAAAAGAAAATAATTTTTGAATAACCTGAATGCGGTAGCCGACGGTTTGATTTTAAGACCACATTATTGTTTACAAATGACTGAATTGTTTAGGCAGTACAATGTAGAAGTTCATGGATTGTATAAAACTTGATAATGGCATAAATAGTGAACAGAGAAAAAGACTTCAAGAATTCAAAGAATGTTGAAATAGGCAGACACAATTTAGTGTAGTTGAATGTGTGACTGTCTTCAACTAATAACCACCTTGGCAAGGAGGGAATGAGGGAGGAAATGCAAAGATACTTTTAGCAGCTAACATTGTTTCGAGAGTTTCTCCATTCACAGGTAAAAGCATGCCTTCAGACCATCGCCCACCCCTCCACAACCTGATCCAACAGATTCAAAAAGCTCTCCAGTCACGAGCATGAAAAGTGAAGCTAACAATAATGAAGAGGAGGTCTGTACGCTTCTTGTCAGTGGCCTTCCTATGGACATTAAACTACATGAGCTTTACTTTGTTTTTCGATCATTTAAAGGATATGAAGGTTCACCGATCAAGCTAACATCAAATCAGCCAGTTGGCTCTATTACATTTAACAGCAGAGTGGGAGCAGAAGCAGCAAAGAATGCTGAGTTTGCCTAGCCTGCTACTGCACATTCAGATGCGCTGGTATCATCATCTGAAGCATCTCCGCAAGGATGGAAGTGTCATCAGCTTTGTGAAGCATTTAACTCCCTTATCCAAGAATTCAGATTTCTTCGTGGAGTGGTGCACAAGGACAGACTGAATTTTGTTTTCACCTTGGACTTTACTAAAGGAGACTTTGGAGAACTGGCTTGTTTCCAATCAACTTGGAGGAGATGGTCACTAAGGATTGTGGATATAAGAACTTTACACGTGATTTTTTTCCACACACGGTAGGATTCTTCAAACTCTAATTACTGTAACTGACTAGTAATTTTTTTTGTTGTTATAATCATTAAATGCTGTGTGTCAATGATTTGCTTGGATGCTGGGTGTCAGAGTCTTACGAAAGCTGGTAATGCCAGTGGTTATCATGAGATGATAAAAGGCGGCAATATGAATGTGTTTGGGGAATAAACAGGCAAGGAAAGAGTTAAGTTCTGAGTTTGTGAAACAAGTAGTTCAGCTGAGCATGACTCAGATCAGATAAGAACATAGTTAACAATGGGGTGCTGTTGGCAAGGGTAATGGGTTAGCAAGGTGGAAAAGCATTCATTATGTACAGTCATTTAACAATATTGGAAGCATTCAGTATGTAAGCTCAGTTTAACAAGGTGAGAAGCATTCATTATGTGAAGTCAGTTAAGGTTAAGAACATTCATTGTATAACATCAGATGGCTTAATATTTGCTATTGACACTCGCTGATTATAACAGTCACCCAATCAGCATGTATGTTGCCTTATCCGGATGCTCCTCCCTGTAATATAATTCATTAAGAAACTGCTGTTCCAGAGAAAACCGTGAAATCATGTCTCTATGCACATGGGCGATTGTTCGTTCTCTCGCTCTCTCTCTCTCTCTCTCGGGCCTGGAATAAAAAAGGTAAAACAACTGTGTCTGAATGTTTTGCTTTAACTGAAGGGGAAGCGGGATGACAGCTGAAAAGAGGCATGTTAGCAAAGTTTCAATTCCCTATTGCTTTCTTCAAGCCGATGACTTGGTCGATCACATTTGACCTGCCAATCAGTAACCTTCCCGTCCTGTGGAAAAACTGGTGTGACTGTTGGAAATTTGTCATTCTGTATTTGTTCTAGTGACTGCAAAATGAAAGTAGTCAGCAACATTTCTCTCTTTTCAACAATATTCCAATTCTGTCCTGCCAAGTGACTGACAATTCTGATTATTTTACAGCTTTATCTTGATCTTTACTGTTTTTCAAGTATTTTCATTATAGTGTGCCAGCGGCATATAGTCACAAAGATATACATCATAGAAACAGACCTTTTGGTCCAACTTGTCCATGCTGACCAGATATCCTAAATTAATCCAGTTCTATCTGTCAGCATTTGGCTCATATCCCTCTAACCTTTTCCTATTCATATACCGATCAGGTGCATTTTACATATTGCAATTGTACCAGCCTCCACCACTTCCTCTGGCAGCTCATTCCATACGTGCACCACCCTCTGCATGAAAAGGTTGCCTCTTTAGGTCCCTTTTCACTCTTTCCCCTCTCACCTTAAACATAGATCTAGACAGCCCTGCCATGGGAAAAGAATCTTGTCTATTCACACTAAGCATGCCCCTCATGATTTTACAAATCTCTAAGGCTACCTCTCAGACTCCAATGCTGAAAATACAGGGAAAATAGCTCCACCTATTCAGCCTCTCCCTGTTCAGATCCTCCAACCCTGGCAACATCCTTGTAAATCTTTTCTGAACCCTTTCAAGTTTCACAACATCCCTCCTATAGCAGGGAGGCCAGAATTGAATACAGTATTCCAAAAATGGCCTAACCAATGTCCTGAACAGCCGCAATATGACCTCCCAACTCCTATACTCAATGCATTGACCAGTAAAGGGAAGCAGACAAAACACCACCTTCACTATCCTATTTACTGGTTACTCCACTTTCAAGGAACTGTGAACCTGCACTCCAAGATCTTTGTTCAGCAACACTCCCCAGGACCTTACCATTAAGTTTTTAATGCCCTGGCCTAATTGACTTTGCAAAATGCAGCACTTCATATTTCTCTAAATTAAACTCCATTTGCCCCTCCTTGGCCCATTGGCCCATCTGATCAAGATCCCATTGTACTCGGAGATAACCTTCTTTGCTGTTCACTACACCCTCAAGTTTGGCATCATTTGCAAACTTACTAACCATATCTCCAGTGTTATCATCCAAATCATTGACATTTTTCAGTATGTCGCTATTTATTTCTCCATGTTCTATATTCTCCATAACCTTCTCCACAGTAAACACTGATGCAAAATATGTGTTTAGTATCTCCCTCATCTTCTGTTCCACACATAAGGCTGCTTAGCTGACTTTTGAGGCACCTTATTCTGCACTTAGTTGTGCTTTTGTCCTTAACATATTTGTGGAATCCCTTTAGATTCTCCTTAACCCTATTTGCCAAAGCTAACTCTTGTCCCATTTTTGCCTTCCTCATTTCCCTCTCAAGCATAGTCCTATTGCCTTTATACTCTTCTAGGGATTTCACTCAATCTCTGTCTGTACCTGGCATTTGCTTCCTTCTTATTCTTAACCAAAACCTCAATTCCTGTAGTCATCCAGCATTCCTTACACCTCCCAGCTTTACACTTCACCCTAAGAACATACTATGAATTCTTGTTATCTCATTTCTGAAGGCTTCCCTTTACCTGTGAACATCCGCCATTGCCACCACTCCCCTAACTCCCATTCCCAATCAACATTTGATAGTTCTTGCCTAATACTGTCAAAATTGGCCTTCCTTCATTTTAGAACTAATTTTCAGATCTGGTCTATCCTTTTCTAACACTATTTTAAAAGAATTAGAATTCTGGTCACTGGCCCCAAAGTGTTCTCCCACTGACACCTTGGTTATCTGCCCCACCTTATTTCTCAAGGCTTAATACTCAAAACCAGCTATCTCAAGGGAAACAACTTTAGAATGTACAGGTCATCAGGCAACTAGGAAGCAACAGAAATTTACAAAATCACCAATGGATGGCCATCCAACAGTCTACTATAGAAGATTGCTTAGCAATATATTTTATGCTTAACTAATTGTCATCAGAATTTGCCAGCAGCAACTTACATGCAACCACAGCAGTTAAACATTTTGTACACTCACAAAAAGTGGCAGAAACCTAAAGTATAAATATTATTAACCTGGAATTACTTATTTTTAAACAATAATAAATTCCTGCGTAGTCGTCCAAATGTCACAAGTCTGATGCAAATCATGCATTGAAAATCAAGCCCCACTATTCAATGAGTTGTTGCAAATGTATCAATGTTCAATTAAAACAATTATTTGCCTGATTTTGACTACTTTTCTAGAGAATTGTTTGCGAATTTTCTTAATTCGTCAAAAAAGGAAAATTACATACAAACCTTTTCTTTAACAAATGGCACATTATTAATTATTACATGCAAACTTAAACATAGCCTCTTTAAATCACAACACACCCGTATGGACGCCAGCTATGCCTGTCTCTTTGTTGGGTACGTAGAACAGTCCATCTTCCATAATTACACTGGCACCACTCCCCACCTCTTCCTCCGCTACATTGATGACTGCATTGGCGCCACCTCGTGCTCCCGCGAGGAGGTTGAGCAATTAAATCAACTTCACAACACATTCCACCCTGACCTTAAATTTACCTGGACCATCTCTGACACCTCCCTCCCCTTCCTGGACCTCTCCATCTCCATTAACGACGACCGACTTGACACCGACAGTTTATTACACACCCACTGACTCCCACAGCTATCTGGATTACACCTCTTCCCACCCTACCTCCTGCAAAAATGCCATCCCATATTCCCAATTTCTCCACCGTATCTGCTCCCAGGAGGACCAGTTCCACCACAGAACACACCAGATGGCCTCCTTCTTTAGAGACCGCAATTTCTCTTCCCACGTGGTTAAAGATGCCCTCCAACGCACCTCGTCCACATCCCGCACCTCCGCCCTCAGACCCCACGACTCCAACTGTAACAAGGACAGAACGCTCCTTGTGCTCACCTTCCACCCTTCGCATAAACCAAATCATCTGCTGACATTTCCGCCACCTCCAAATGGACCCCACCACCCGGAATATATTTCCCTCCCCACCCCTTTCCACCTTCTGCAAAGTCCGTTCCCTCCGTGACTACCTGGTCAGGTCCACACCCCCCTACAACCTACTCTCCCATCCTGGCAGCTTACCTTGCCACCGCAAAAATTGCAAAACTTGCGCCCTCACCTCCATCCAAGGCCCTAAAGGAGCCTTCCACATCAAAGTTTTACCTACACATCCACCAATATCATTTATTGTATCCGTTGCTCCCGATGCGGTCTCCTCTACATTGGAGAGACTGGGCGCCTCCTAGCAGAGCGCTTTAGGGAACATCTCCGAGACGCCCGCACCAATCAACCACACCGCCCTGTGGCCCAACATTTCAACTCCCCATTCCACTCTGCCGAGGACATGGATGTCCTGGGCCTCCTTCACCGCCGCTCCCTCACCACCAGACGCCTGGAGGAAGAACGCCTCATCTTCCGCCTCGGAACACTTCAATCCCAGGGCATCAATGTGGACTTCAACGGTTTCCTCATTTCCCCTTCCCCCACCTCACCCCAGTTCCAAACTTCCAGCTCAACACTGTCTCCATGACTTGTCCTACCTGCCTATCTTTGTTTCCACCTATCCACTCCACCCTCCCCCTGACCTATCACCTGCATCCCCTCCCCCACTCACCTATTGTACTCTATGCTACTTTCTCCCCACCTCTCATTTATCTCTCCACCCTTCAGGCTCTCTGCCTGTATTCCTGATGAAGGGCTTTTACCGAAACGTCAATTTTACTGCTTCTCAGCTGCTGCCTGAACTGCTGTGCTTTTCCAGCACCACTCTAATCTAGACTCTGGTTTCCAGCATCTGCAGTCATTGTTTTTACCTACCTTAATACACAAATAGAACTACCAAACAGATAGTTCTGCAGAACTATCACAGATGAAAACATTGACAAAAGGGAATTCAGACAAGGGCATAATTAAATGCCTCTCTCATGGTTTATTTTGCTTTTAGCAATGATATCACACTGTTGTCAACAACTCAAGATCCCTCAATTCTGTAGCCGGTCAATAGGAACTTAACTTCTAACTAGAGCAAAAACTTAGTTTTCAGGGTTGTTGGATTGCTTTTTTTCCCACTGAGAAGGGGTGGGTGGGAATGAGTGATTGAGAGAGTGGCATCTTTGCTTGCAGATTTTCCAGAGCACCGAGTGCAACTGCCCTTTCTCTCAGTTCTGACAAACTGCAACTGAACTACAAAAGTTCTTGCTAGGTAGCTTCTGAATCCAAAGACGGCTAGTCCCAGTTTATCTCAGCTGAAACTTTATTGCTGGAACAGCACAGCAGGTCAGGCAGCATCTAGGGAACAGAAGATTCGACGTTTCGGGCACATGCCCTTCTTCAGGAATTTATCTCACAAAAGTAACAAATAGATTCGAGAATCATATAGATTAGATTAGATTACTTAGTGTGGAAACAGGCCCTTCGGCCCAACCAGTCCACACCGACCCGCCGAAGCGCACCCACCCATACCCCTACCCTTACATTTACCCCTGCATCTAACACTACGGGCAATTTAGCATGGCCAATTCACCTAACCTGCACATTTTTGGATTGTGGGAGGAAACCGGAGCACCCGGAGGAAACCCACGCAGACACGGGGAGAATGTGCAAACTCCACACAGTCAGTCGCCTGAGGCGGGAACTGAACCCGGGTCTCTGGCGCTGTGAGGCAGCAGTGCTAACCACTGTGCCACCGTGCCGCCCATAGTATAGAGGGGGGCCTTAGGCCCATTGAGGCTACATCGACAAAAACTACCCTAAATCCAGACTAGATCCATGTTCCTGCACTTGGCCCATCGCAATGAATTTTATGAAATTTCAAATGTACATCTAAGTACTTTTGAAAAGGTTGTGTGGTTTCCTGCCTCAACTATGCTCCCGGGCAATCCAGGTTCACAATGCCCTCTGGATGGAAACATCTTTCCTCATATCCCTTCTAAACCTCCTGTCCTTCACCCTAAAGTTACGCCCCCTTGTTACTCAACCTTCAACTAAGGGGAACAGCAGCTTTCTAGCCACCTTGTCCACGCCCCTCAAAATGAGGTACCGCACCTAGTCTAGTTCAAACACATCCTTCCTATATTGTGACCACAATACTCCAGATGTAGCCTAACCAAAAAATTGTACAGCTCTAACATAACATCCCTGCTCTTATAATCTATGTTATGATTGAAAAGCAAGTGATCTGCATGCCCTCTTAACTACCCTATTAAACTGTCCTGTTGCATTCAAGGTTCTATGGACGAGCACCTCAAGATCCCTCTGAGCTTCCTAATGTCCTGCTGATAAGTATTTTGTTGTCTTATTCCTCCTTCAAAAAATATCTCACCTCACATTTATCTGCCATGATTAGCCTTTCTGACCAATCCATCTGCATTTTCCTAAGAGATCTTCTTCCTCACCGTCAACCACCTGGCCAATTTTCGCACCATCTGCAAACTTACTCAGTAACTCACTCCCACTTTTTCTTCTATGTCATTGATATATATTGTAAACAATAAAAGGACCCCCCCCCCACTGATCCTGCTATATGCCACTGAACTAGGAGAAAGTGAGGACTGCAGATGCAAGAGATCAGAGTCAAGAATGTAGTGTTTGAAAAGCACAGCAGGTCAGGCAGCATCTGAGGAGCAGGAGAATCGATGTTTCGGACATGAGCCCTTCAATTAGGAATGAGGCTTGTGGGCCAGGGGGCTGAGAGATAAATGGGAGGGGGGGGTTTAAGGGGAAGGTAGCTGAGAAAGCGATAGGTAGGTAAAGGTGAGGGAGAAGGCGTTGTGGAGTGGATAGATGGAAAAGGCAATGGACAGGTCAGGAGGGTGGTGCTGAGTTGGAGGCTTGGGATTGGGATAGTGTGGGGGGAGGGGAAATGAGGAAACTGCTGAAATTCACATTTGTCTTTTGTAGTTGCAGGGTCCCAAGGTGGACTATGAGGCATCCTTCCCAGGCATCAGGTGGTAACAGTCAGGCAATGGAGGCGGCCCAGGACCTGCGTGCCCTTGACGCAATAGGAGGGGGATTTGAAATGTTCAACCACGGGGCAGTGGGGTTAGTGGGTGCTGGTGTCCCTGAGATGTTCTCTTAAACGATCCGCAAGACAATATCTTGTCTCTCTAATGTGGAGGAGACCACATCGGGTGCAATGGATACCGTAGATGACATTGGTAGATGTACAGGTAAATTTCTGTCGGATGTGGAAGGATCTTTTAGGGGGGGGGGGAAGAGAAAGAGAAGAGTGTGGGTACAATGAGGGAGTCATAGAGGGAATGGTCTCACTAGAACGCTGATAGGGATGGGGAAGGAAATATATCTCTGGTAGTGGGATCTGTTTGTAGGTGGTGGAGGATGATGCCATGTATGCGGAAGTTGGTGGGGTAAAGGTGAGGACTGGGAGGGTTCTGTCCTTGTTGTGTTGGGAGGGATGGGGTTGGAAGTGGAAGTGATGCACTGGAGGGCAACGTCAACCACGAGGAAAGGAAAATTGCAATCTTGGAAGAAGGAGGCCATCTGGGATTATCTAAGGTGTAACTGGTCATCCTGGGAACAGATGCGGCAGAGACGGAGGAATTGGGAATAAGGGATGGCATTTTTTACTGGAGGTAGGGTGGGAGAAGGTGTAGTCTTGGTAGCTGAGGAGTCGGTGGACTTGTAGTAAATGTCCGCGGTTAATCGGTCACTGAAGACGGAGATGGAGGGGTCCAGGAAGGGAAGGGAGGTGTCGGAGATGGTCCAGGTGAATATGCTACAGGACATCAGCCTCCAGTCAAGCAAACCACCTTCTGCTGCCTCCCTCTGTCTCCTACTACCAAGCCAATTTTGGATCCAACTTGCTAAGTTACCCTGGATCTCATGTGCTTTTATCTTTGTTATCAGTCTCACGCATGGGACATTGTGAAAGGCTTTGCTAAAATACATGTAAATACATTGACTGCACTACCCTCATCTACAAATCCTGCTTCAACCACCTGATGAAGGAGTAGCACTCCAAAAGCTAGAGCTTCCAAATAAACCTGTTGGACTATAACCTGATGGTGTGATTTTTAACTTTGCTTCCCCACAAGTCACATGATCTTTTGTAACCAGTAAAGGAATTCCAAATTTCCTTACAGTTGCAAACCAAAATTATTTTCTGCAACACAGCAGTGTTTAAACTTCCATTTTCCAGTTTATATTTCCATAAAAGAAAAGTCCTTTTAGGTTTCCACCTTGAAGGGATGAAACACCATTTGTGTGTGTTCATCACAGAACAAACATGACATAAATACAATGGTACACAAGAAATTTGTTTATTCATGCTCATTCATTCATGCAGGTTTAATACAATTTTGTCACGTCTCCTAAGTTTTCCAACCATACCAGTACCATGACATTTTTGATAATGCATCTACAATTAAAATTATGGATAATTGTTATACAAGATGGAATTAATGAAGTACATTGAAATGATGTCAGTCTCAGTTTTAAATTTCTCAACAACGAATATTATCATTCCTTTGTAGCATTATGACGTGTCGACAGACTGCCAAATCAAATCAGTGTCATGACACAGAAAAATTAAAATACTCAATGATCCTCAAAATTTATCCAAATGGTACTTAACCAGACATTTTGGATAACCAGCACCAGACTTTGTGATTAACCAATACCAGACACAATATTTACAGCTTAAAGTGATTTAAATTTACTAATAATACAGTAGTTTTCATTGAGTTAAAGCTCACAGTTAAACAAAAAGGTAACGTAATTAATGTCTATGATTTAAAGCCAATCTTCTCGGGATAAATCAAAAGGAAATGATAAGCGCAATATAACTAGCTAGTTCACTTCAGGAGTCTCTACCATCCCACAACCTCATTGGTCATGATGGACATGAGCCTCAAATTGTTTAAGAGCCAGTAGCAATCTGAGTTTTCTTTTCCACAGTGAAGCACTCTTCTCATACATTTACAGCTTCTCAGAAAGATACATCATATCCCAATTTATCATCCAGTAAAAAGACCACACAAACTAACATGTCATTGGCATCAATTGCTATTTTCAGGCTTAGTAACATCAGATGCAACTAACACTGGAATCTCTTGTTTGGATGGTCTTCAGCTTTCCAAAAACAGTTAGGCACTCCTGACCATATTACATTTGCCTGTTTTCACAACAGATTAGATTATTTACAGTGTGGAAACAAGTCCAACAAGTCCTTCGGCCCAACAAGTCCACACCGACCTGCCGAAGCGCAACCCACCCAGACCCATTCCCCTACATTTATCCCATTCAACTAACACTACGGGCAATTTACCATGGCCAATTCACCTAACCTGCACATTTTTTGGATTGTGGGAGGAGACTGGAGCACCCGGAGGAAACCCACGCAGACACGGGGAGAATGTGCAAACTCCACACAGAGTCACTTGAGGCAGGAATTGAACCCGGGTCTTTGGCGCTGTGAGGCAGCAGTGCTAACTACCGTGCCGCCCCAAATCTGTACAAACCAAGGTTAGGTGCAAACTCCTAATGAAAACCACATAAAATCAAACGAGAAATCGTGAGATTATGAGTGAGGAATTCCAAAACAGTTTTCATTTTCTTGGCAACACTTGCTCTTGCCATCTGATGTGCCTCAGTTAAGTTAGCCGAGTTTTTGCGAACTGACTTTTGGCAAGATTTATTAGTAAACCAGCTAATCATAACTGCTTGAATATCTTTATTAGCGGACCCATCCAGTTAACACCACTAGTGAACTCCAGCTGCTTTAGCTAGGTTGCATCAAATGATATGCTGTATTGAATCTTCAGTTCCACCTGAGCTTGTTTCATTCAAGCTTGAAAGATAAGCATGTTGTTTTATTTGTATTGATTCCCCTACATCCACATCATGTCTGGTTAACTTGTCCACCCTGAAGTATCCCTACAGATTTCCTCAAATTTCTTCAGTAGCCTTACTACATCTTCCTATTAATCTTCCTATAAGAATTAAAATATGGTGTCTAATTGTCCCACCATTTTCACATTGGCTATTTGGATTGCAGATTTACTTTGTGAACTGTCTACTACTTCTTCCACATCACTATGTCTCTGCCATCCTCCACTACTCTTACCACATGATACACTTGCTTTTTTCTCATCTGCCTATGATCTTAATGCCAATATGATTACATAATATAACTGATTTCTCTTTGTGAATGGGAGCTGATCTAGAAAAGTAGACTATTTTACCAACCCTCAATAGTCTACTAGACTATTTTACCAACCCTCAATTATCTTGTATGGATCACTGTATCTCACATTTGAGGGCTTGCTGTATAAAGGTAGTAACACAAACACTTTGCCTCCTGTTGAAATGTTCTACATTCAGCATTTCTGTCTCACCAATTTTTCATCCTGGTCAGTTGTTATAACTTAACTGGAAAAAGTGCGTCAATAATAATCAACAAGCCATCACAAATGTGTATACACCCAATTTAAAATAACCAAGATGAATCAATTGCCTGACTGACTTAAGTAGGATAATAATAATTCACATCACATTTTGTCATTAACAGGAAAATAAATCTATTTTGTAAACATACTTATTCTTTAATAAGGAGGAAAAAAGAAAAAAATATTACGAATCTGTGATTTAAACCATGCCTCTGTAAAATTCTAAGTGTGCACACTTTAATTCACAAATAAAGCAATGGACAGGTGATTTGACAAATGTTTTGGGTGGGAAAACAAAATTCTGAAGGTGAGAAGTCCAACCAACAAGGTGGAAAATTACTTAGTTTTTTGAGTTCAGTCATTGGCAGCCTAGGCTTTTGTTTTAGACGATTTTTAAAAAGTATTTTTTGTCTTTTCAGTCAAACAAAGAGAAAGGCAAAGAGATGCTTTCTATCTACAGGTTCTGGATGTGGCTGAAATGCTCTCAAGGCTGCAGCAAACTGCACCTTCACTATTCAGAAAAGGTTGTCGTCAGGCAGTTTTGGCAAATCTCAAAAACTCTGGAACCCAGATCTAGAACTCATAATTGGGCATCCACAAGGTACCCTGGGTCCATCAGCAGCAATGTACTCCCCACCTCACAAGCTGGCATATTCCCTAGTTTACCATTACCACATAGTCAATCAACCCTGGTTCAAAGAATAATGCAGGAAGGTATGCTAGGAGCAGCACCTCGACATGTCTAAACATGAGGGGTCAACCTGGTGAAGGTAGAAAATAGGTAAGCCAAACAACATAAGCAGCAAGTGACAGGCAGAACTAAGCAATCCCACAGCTAACAGATCAAATCAAAGCTCTGCAGTCCTTCCACATCCATTCATGAATGAAGAATAATTAAAATACTCACTGGAGGAGACAGCTTCACAAACATTCTTAATAATGGGGTAGCAAAAGATGAAGCAGGAATATTTGCAACAATCTTCTGCCAGAAATGGTGAGGGGCTGATTTTTCGGTATTGAATCTCCAGTTCCACCTGACCTTGTTCCTTTCAAGCTTAAGCAATAAGCATGTTGTTTTATTTGTACTAATTCCCTTATGTTCACATCATATCTGGTTAATCTCTGTACACCCTAATGGACGGCACAGTGGCACAGTAGCTAGCACAGCTGCCCAACAGCGCCAGAGACCCAGGTTCAATTCCCGCCTCAGGTGACTCTCTGTGCAGAGTTTGCATGTTCTCCCAGTGTCTGTGTGGGTTTCCTCCGGATGCTCCGGTTTCCTCCCACAATCCAAAAATGTGCAGGTTAGGCGAATTGGCCATGCTAATTTGCCCGTAGTGTTAAGTGAAGGGGTAAACGTAGGGGAATGGGTCTGGGTGGGTTACGATTCGGCAGGTCGGTGTGGACATGTTGGGCTGAAGGGCCTGTTTCCACACTGTAAGTAATCTAATCTAATGTACCCCTACAGATTTTCTCAAGTTTCTTCAGTAGCCTTACTAGACCTTCCCATTGTTCTTTCTACAAGTATATAAAAAAAAGGTGTATCTCAGTGGTCCCCAGCATCATAGATAACTGTCTGCAGCTATTTCATTTCACTCCATGTGCTATCAAGAAAGAACTGGAGGCAGGGAATGCTGTAAAGGCTATGGATATTGACAGCATTCCTGCATTGGTGCTGAAGGTTTGAACTTCAGACCTCATTATAACTTTGATTCAAATATGGATCAAAGAACTGAATTCCAGAGGTGAGGTTGTCGTCATGTTCCCCACATTTGACTGGATGTGGCTTAAAGGAGCTCTGACAAAACTGGAGACAATGGGAATAATGGAACAATTCTGCTCGTTGGGGTCATACCTGACACATTTAGAAGGTAATGTGGTTATTCAAGGTCAGTCATCTCAGTTCGAGGATCTCTCTGTAGGAGTTTTTAAGGGTAGTGTCTTGGCCCAACCATTTTCAGCTACTTTACCAATAACACTCTCTTCAATCTGGCATCTAAGGCTGATGGCCCACAGCACCTTATAATAGTATGTTTGCTGATGACTGCACAACGTTCAATATCATCTGTGATCCTTAGATACTGAAGCAGTCCATGCTCAAAAGCAGCAAGCCCTGAAGAGTATCTAGATTTGGACATAAGTGCCAGCCAAATGACCACAGAATCATAGAATCCCTAATGTGGAAGCAGGCCATTTGGACCAGAGTCTCCAAACAGCATCCCACCCAGACCCACCCCTTACTTTATCCCTGTAACACTGCATTTTCCATACTAATCTATCTAACTTATATATCCCTGGGCACCACGTAGAACAACAGCGAACCTAATACCATCCTTGACATTCAATGCCATGTCCATCACTAAATCTCCCATTAAAATCCAGGGAATTACCACTGACTAGAAGCTGAACTGGATAAGCCACAAAAGAACTGTTGCTACAAGACCAGGCCAGAGGCTAGGAATTTTGCCAGGTCTAACTCACTGTCTCACCAAAGTCTGTCCACCATGCACAAGATACAAGTCACAAATGTGATGAAAATATTCTCCACTTGCTTGGCTTTGTGCACCAACTCTCAAGCAACTTGACAACATCCAGGAAAAAGCAGTCAGCTTCAATGACACTATATCCACAAACATTCACTTCCTCACCAATGCTCAGTAGCAATATTGTATACCAGAAATTCCCCAAGATTTTTTGGACAGTACCTTCCAAAACTACGAGGAGAAAGTGAGGGTTGCAGATGCTGCAGATCAGAGCTGAAAATGTGTTGCCGGAAAAGCGCAGGTCAGGCAGCATCCAAGGAACAGGAGAATCGACGTTTCGGGCATAAGCCCTTCTTCAGGAATCCTGAAGAAGGGCCTTCCAAAACCACAACCACTATCATCTAAAAGGACAAGGGCAGCAGAGACATGGAAACACCACTATCTGCAAGCTCCCCTCCAAGTCACTCGCCATACGGACTTGGAACTATATCACCATTCCTTCACTGTCACTGGGTCAAAAACCTGGAACTCACTCACTAATAACATTGAGAATCTATCTACACCAAATGGACTATAACAGTTCAAAATGGGTGCTCACCAGAACCTTCTCAAGGGTAATCCGGAATGGGCAATAGATGCTGGCCAAGCCAGCAATGGCCATATCTGATTTTCTTTTTACAAAGGTAAGAGCCGTTTTCTGCATTGGAGGTCTCATTTTGTTAATCTGCAGCTGAAATTCTTTTCGAAATTCCCTTCTTTATCTTTTTATTTCCCTTGAATCTCTCTTTTCAGCCTCTTCTTAATGCACCCTTTTCTTCAAGTTTAAGTTCAATTTCCCCCTTTCCTTTCAAGCTATTTTACTTGTTTTGCCCTAACTCAAGTGACTTCCCACTTAACATATTTAATTCCTTCCAGTATGCATATTATTCCCAAATGCTGTGTCCTTTTTAAAATAAAAATTATCTTTGCCTGCCTAGTTTTTGCAGGAAATTGCACTTTTAAGTCCTTTAGCAATTTGTTGACTTTGGCTTTAGTCAAGTATTGTAAAACAGAATCAGGTATTCCTCTTGTATTTGGATAGTTTACACTAATTCCAATGCCATCCTACTTAATTATCAAATCACACAAAACAGAAGAGGCCCTTTGGCCCATCAAGTCTGCACTACCAATAAAATACAAGTCCCATTTTCCTGCAGTACACCCACAGTATCAAAACATTATAACCATTTCAAGTGCTCAGTCAAGTACTTCTTAAAGGGTTGAGGTTTCATGTGCCCCAACTACTGTGGGCAGCACGGTGGCTCCCTGCTGCCTCATGGTACCAGGAAACCAGGTTCAATTCCACCCTTGGGCGACTGTGTGGAGTTTACATGTTCTCAGTGTCTGCATGGATTTCTTCCAGGTCCTCCAAAGTCCAAAGATGGGCAGCTTAGGTGGACTGGCCATGCTAAATTGCCCATAATGTCCAGGATATGTAGGTTAGGTGGATGAGCCATGGGGAATGTAGAGTCACAGGTATAGGGTAGGGTCTGGGTGGAATGTTCTTTGAAGGGTTGGTGTGGACATACATGTCCTTCCTTAATTAAGACCAATACTGTACACAGTATTTCAGATATAGTCACACCAATGTCCTGCATATCTGAAGTATAACGTCTCCACTCATACTAAATGCCAACATTCTTAGCTTTTCTACTTACTTACTATACCTACATTTCCACTTTGTGATTGATGCACTGGTTTCATACAACTCAGAGGCCTGCAATTTCTCACTATTTAGACATGATGCCTTTCTTGCATTCTTCCCATCAAAAGGATGTTTCAAAATTCCAATTGTTTCCCACTTACTTGACCCACCTTTATCCCTTTGTTGCTTCCTTATGTCACTTTAACAACTTATTTTTCTAACTTACTTACCAGTAAATTGGACAACTATGCCTTCAATCATTTTATTCAAGCTATTTACATAAAATGTAAAAGGTTAAGGCCCTAGCACTGATCCATGTGGCACCCTACTCATTATATCTTGCCAACCAGAAGATGACCCCCCATTTATGTCTACTGTTTCTTACTAGCCAGCCAATCGTCTATCCAAGCCAGTGTTTAAAAAAAAAACTAGCTCTTTTATGAGTTTAAAATTTAATGAGGGACATCAAATTACTTCTGTAAATCCAAGTACAGTACATCCATTAGTTCCCTCTGTATATATAGCAAGTTACTTCCTTAAAAAGCTCCTAGTTAAACACAATTCCTCTTTAATAAAGCCATGTTAACATCTCAGATTATCTTGATCTTTCTCTGAGCACCTCGTCTTTAATCATACTTTCTAATGCATTCCCTTTGACTAGCCTGTTTTTTCCCCTGCTTTTTGTCCCTCCCCTTTATTGAATAAAAGAGTTACATTCTAATTTAAACTTTCACAAATCGACAAAACTTTGGAAAATTAAAACCAATGCATCAACTGCCTACAAGGACTTCAGCAAAAAGTGTTTGTCAAGGTTCTGCACCGTAGACACATCAGTAAGGTTAATTCACATGGGATCCAGGTAAGCTAACGAAATGGATACAAAATTAGCTTGAAGTAGGAGACAGAGCATAATAGGAGGGATGCTTTTCAGACTGGAGGGCTGAGTTCAGTGGGGTGCCACAAGGATCATTTCTGGGTCCACTGCTTTTTGTCATTTATATAAGTGATTTGGTTATGAACATATGAGGTATGATTAGTAGTTTTGCAGCTGACACCAAAATTGGTGGTAAAGTGGACAGTGAAGATTATCTCAGAACAATGGGACCTTGACCAGATGAGTGAACCGGCCAAGCAGTGGCAGATATAGTTTAATCTGGATAAATGTGAGGTTCTGCATTTTGGTAATACAATGCAATTAATGGTAGGGCCCTGGGTAGTGGAGTAGAACAAAGACCCCTTGGGGTTTACGCACATAATTCTTTGAAATTTATGTCACAAGTAGACAGGGTGGTTAGGGTGGCATTTAGCACACTTGCCTTCATTGCTCAGAACTTTGAGCATAGGAGTTCAGATATCATGTAGAGGTTGCACAGGGCTTTCGTTAGGCCTTTGAGTACTGTGTGCAGTTCTAGTTGCTTTGTTATAGAAAGATTATTATTAAACTGGAGAGGGTTCAGAAAAGATTTACCAGATGCTGCTGAGAACGGAGAGTTTGAAATATAAAGATAGACAGGAAAGTCTGGGACTTTTCTCTCACTGGACGGATAGGACTCTGAGGGGTGACCTTATTGAGGTTTATAAAATCATAAGGGGCATAAATAAGGTGAATGACAAGAATCTATTTGCTAGGATGGGCATATTTTTGAGACAATGTCCTGGAGTGGAGGAGTAGTTCGTATGTGGAATGAAAATTATGAGCAGTATAGATAGGATGAATAGCCAGAATCTTTTTCCTAGGGTGGGAGTGTCCAAAACTAGAAGGCATAAGTTTTAGTGAGTGGGGAGAGATTTAATGAATGTAAAAAAAAAATCACAGTGGTTCCTATATGGAATGAACTGCCAGAAAAACTGGTGGATGTAGTTACAGTGACAATATTAAAAGACATTTGGATAAGTTCATGAATAAGAATGGCTTGGACAGCTATGGCAGGTGGGACTAGTTAAGTTTGGGCACATAGTTACATAGTTAGCATGGACTGGTTGGACCAAAGGGTCCGGTTCCATACTGTAGGAGTTTATGATTCTATGAAAGCAGGTAGAGTTTAATTTAGACAAATTTGTAGTGCATTTTGGTAAGCCAAATCAAGGCAGGACTTATATATAGTTAACGGTAGGACCTGGGGAGCGTTATCGAACAAAGATTTAGGGGTGCAGATGCATACTTCCTTGTAAGTGGCGTCGCAGACAGAGTGGTGAAGGCAGCATTTGCTTTCATTGCTCATAGCACTGAGTATCGGAGGTGGGAGGTCATGTTACTGCTATACAGGACACTGGTTAGGCCACTTTTGGAATACTGCATATTATTCTGGTCTAGGAGAAAGTGAGGACTGCAGATGCTGGAGTACGAGTGCTCTTTGGTTGTCTCCAGAAAGTCCTGCTCGAAGAAACTATCTCAAAAAATATTCCATAAATTCAAAGTTGATTTTGCCCATCTAACTTTTCATGTCTATAAAAGTAAATTAAAATTGCTCCAGATTGTCACTATATCTTCTGACAAACTCCCATTATTTTTAATACACCATGCAGTGCTCAGGGTGCTCAAGACTCATACACCACTCGCACAGTTAACAACACTTTTCACTTCAACTAAACATTCTTCCACATTCTGGTATCTTGAACTTAGTGTGACAGAGAGGGATGACTTAAGAGCATAATTAATTAACAGAGGCACACCTCCACAGTTTCCTAGCCTCACATCTATAATAAATTTTCTGTATCCTTAAATCTGTGCCATCGTACAACCATGTCTCTATTACTTGTCAGTTTTGTTTCAAATGAGAAGTACATTCAAATACTGAGCCTTTAAACTTATCTTTTTAAAAATATTTTTAATCTTATTAGCTAATGGGCAGGAAAAAGCAAGTGGGGAAAAAGGGGCTATTTTCTAGGTTGGCAACCTGTGACCAATGGGGTTCCACAGTGACCAATGCTGGGACCACAATTATTTACAATTTATAGTAATGACTTGGAGGAAGGAAATGAATATACTGTAGCTAAATTTGTAGATGATACAAAAATAATTGGAAAGGCAGATTGCAAGTGGGATACAAATAGTTTACAGAGTTATTGATATACTAAGTGGGCAAAAAGTTGGCAAGTGCATATAATGTAGAAAAATGAAGTTGTCCATTTTGGAACAAAAGAACAGAATTTTATTTAAATTGAGAAAAACCACAGAAAGCTGCATCACAAAAGGATGTAGGGTACTTGTGCATGAAACACAGACATCTAGCCCATAGGTACAACAGGTAATTAGGAAAGATAATGGATTGGAACATAGAACACAAAAGTACAGCACAGAAGAGGCCCTTTGGCCCACGATGTTGTGCCGAGGTTCAATCCTAATGTAAAATATAGTAACTGAACCTACGCACCCCTTAACTCACTGCTATCATGTACATGTCCAGCAGTCACTTAAATGTCCCCAATGACTCTGCTTCCACCACCACAGCTGGCAACGCATTCCATGCATTCACAACTCTCTGACATCTCCTTTGTCCTTTCCTCCTAATATCTTCAAACTATGATTTCTCGTACCAGTCAATCCTGCCCTTGGGAAAAGTCTCTGGCTATTGACTCGATCTATTCCACTCATCATTTTGTACACCTCAATCAAGTCTCCGCTCTTCCTCCTCCTCTCCAGAGAGAAAAGTCCAAGCATATTCAACCTTTCTTCATAAGGCAAGTTCTCCAGTCCAAGCATTATCCTGGTAAACCTTCTTTGCACCCTCTCCATAGCCTCAGTATCTTTCCTATAGTAGGGTGACCAGAACCGGACACAATATTCCAAGTGTGGTCTCACCAGGGACAGGTAGAGCTGCAGGAAAACCTCGCAGCTATTAAACTCGATCCCCCTGTTAATGAAAGCCAAACCACCATATGCTTTCTTAACAATCCTATCCACTTGGGTGGCAACTTTGAGGGATCTATGTACTTGCACACCCAGATCCCTCTGTTCCTCCACACTGCCAAGAATCCTGTCTTTAATCCTATATTCAGCATTCGAGTTCGACCTTCCAAAATGCATCACTTCGCTTTTATCCAGGTTGAACTCCATCTGGCGTTTCTCAGCCCATCTCTGCATCCTGGTTATGTCGCGCTGCAGCCTGCAGTAGCCCTCTATACTATCGACGACACCTCCAACCTTTGTGTCATCTGCAAATTTACTAACCCAACCCTCAACCTCCTCATCCAAGCCATTTTAAAAATTACAAAGAGCAGAAGCCCAAGAACAGAGTCCTGCGGGACCTCACTCATTACTGACCTCCAGGCAGAATACCTCTCCACCCTGGAGGCTCCCTGCCTCCATTCCTGATGAAGGGCTTTTGCCCGAAATATCGATTTTCCTGCTCCTTGGATGCTGCCTGACCTGCTGTTATTTTCCAGCACCACTCTAATCTAGACTCTGGTTTCCAGCATCTGCAGTCCTCACTTTTTGCCTAGTCCAGGCAGAATACTTTCCATCTACAACCATTCTCTGCCTTCTGTCAGCCAGCCAATTCTGAATCCAGATAGCCAAATCTCCCTGTATCCCATACTACTTCATTTTATGAATGAGCCTACCATGGGGAACCTTATCGAATGCCTTGCTGAAGTCCATACACACCACATCCACTGCTCGACCATCGACCTGTCTTGACACCTCCTCAAAGAACTCAATAAGATTTGTGAGACATGACCTGCCCCTCACAAAGCCATGCTGACTGCCTTTAATCACACTATGCCTTGCCAAATAGTCATAAATCCTATCCCTCCAAATTCTTTCCAAAACTTTGCTGACCACAGACGCAAAACTGACTGGTCGTAATTTCCAGGGATTTCTCTAATACCCTTCTTGAAAAGAGGAACATTCGCCTCCTTCCAATCCTCCAGTACGACTCCAGTGGAGAGCGAGGAGGCAAATATCCAGTGACTTAGCAACCTCCTTTCTCGCTTCCCGGAGCAGCCTAGGATAAATCTGGTCTGGCCCTGGGAACTTATCAATCTTAATGTTTTCCAAGATTTCTAGCACATCAACTTCATCAATCTTGATCTGGTCAAGACTGTATCCCAGCTCCTCAAAGTTTTCATTTACAACAAGTTCCTTTTCCTTGGTGAAATCCAAAACAAAAAATCTCATTTAGGGCTTCCCCTATCTGCTCAGACTCCATGCACAAGTTCACTCCGCTATCCCTGATCGGCCCTACCTTCTCCCTGATCATTCTCTATTCCTCACATATGAGTAAAATGCCTTTGGGTTCTCCCTAATCCTTCTTGTCAAGCCTTTTTGCCAAGGTTGTTGGCCCTTATTTCAAGGGGATTGAAATATAAGAGTAGTGGAGTCTTACTGCAACTGTATAAACTTTGCTGGTGAGATCACATATGGAGCACTGAGCAGGTTTGACATCTTTAAGAAAATATATCATTTCGTTGGAGGTAGTTCAAAGAAGGTTCATTCGGATGATCCTGGCTATGGAGAGATTATCTTGTAAGCAAAGATTAAGCACGTTGGGTCACTTCTCATTGGAATTTAGAAGAATGAGAGGTGATCTAATTGAAAATATAGGATGCTTAATGTGCCTGACAGGGTAAATGCTGAGAGGATGTTGCTCCTCATGGAAGAGTAAGAATCAGAGGGCATAGTCTCAGGATTAAGGGTGGCAGATGTAAAACTGAGAAGAGTAGTTTTTGCAGTCCTTGCCACAGAGAAAAATCGTGGCACAGTCCTCGTGTACGTTGAAAGCGGAGATCGATTCTTAATCAGTAGGGGAATTAAGGGTTATGGGGAATGAGCAGGAAAGTAGACATTTAGTGTCAATTCAGCCATGATTCTAGTGAATGGCCAGCAGGATCGAGGGATCAAACAACATACTTTTGTTAATATTTCATGCAGTCTTATGCATTTACCCTTAGAATTGTACTCACTGTCCTTTCCCATGTCACTGTTTATTATTTTCCATATTCATACCTTTCTTTCATGCATTGCCCAAACTTTGATTTCTGACATCTTCCCATAATTTCATTCCTTGCCCTGACGACAGGTTTAAAACTTTCAACTACTTCTCTAGTTATTTGGCTCACTAGAACATTTTCCCCAGGCATCATTCAGATGTAGACCATCCCACCCATATGGATTCCATCTTTTGCACAATTGATGCAAGTGCCCCATGAACTGGGTCACAATTTCCAAAATCATTCTTTCACCCAATGTTCATTTTTCTAATCTTACTTGCTCTATGTAAATTCTCTACTGGTTTAACTAATGATGTGCAATTTTTCAACTCCCACTCTTCTGGAGGCTAGCAAAGTTGTAACTGGGAAAGAACATTTCAATCCCCTCATCACCAAACTCTCAGGTTTGCATATGGTTTCAAAATGTACTCCACGCCAACTGCACTCCAATCTCCCCTCTTCATTATTCAAACTGCTGGCAATTAGAGTTGAATTAGACCAGATCCACAATTTCTTAATCTCCATCTCTCTCCAGTAGAGAGCTTGCTCAGACCTGCCCAAGCTGGATGAAAGTTAATTTTTATTTTACAGTCAATCAAGGTTAAATCACTTTCGTCGACCTTCCTTTTTGTTCTTTTCTCACAACACCCATTTACTTGCTTAAACCCTTTTATACAAGTAAATTTTCCAAATTCTAATGAATTTAACTTGAAACTTTGTCTTCTACCTCTCACAGATGTTGTCTTATCAGCTCAGTATTTTCAGCATCCACAGGATTTTGCTTTTGTTCTCCCGACAGAAATACTTTATTATTTGATCAAGTTCTTTTGACTTACTTCCATTTAACTGAAAGAGGAGTTTCATGTCAACACTGCAGTGTAGTCTGCACTCATTCCAAATGGTCACTACTGTTGTTATAAAAAAGTAGTCCTGTAAAATTTAGCAGTGGCTTAGTCACACCTACAGATTGGGCACAAGCAATTCCACTAAATTTGTTCACAAACAAAAACAGAAGTTGCTGGAAAAGCTCAACAGGTCTGGCAGCATCTGTGAAAAGAAATCAGAGGTAAAGTTTCAGGTTCAGTAACCCTTCCTCAGAACTAAAATTTGTTATTGTGACCATTTTGCACCAATAAACATCTAGCCCATGATTTCAAGATCAACAGTACAACAACCAAGATGACATCAGTTTTTTTTTAAATCAACAAGAGAGCCAAAGTTATGGGATCAGACAAGAAACTGGAATTATTGTCATAAATAAATCAACCATGTCTTACTGCATGGAGGAGGTTGATCAATAGGCCAAATGACTTAATGCCACCCCTATTTCTAACTTCGGTTTTGTGCCTGTAATGAATTGTGAACTTTGCTTTATTAATCTTGTCCTTTATCTTTCTTGGAACGTGGAGGGAAATATTCTGGAAAATTGATAGAAAACTATGTAGAGATTATACTGGAAATAAGCACTGGAAACAGCAAATATTTGATTACATGGGAGCAAATCATAAAATCAACTATTTAAAATAAATATTCACAAAGTCAGAAATAAAGCAGAACCAAAATACGGTTAAAAGTAAATTCCAACTATTTTTAAAACAGATCAGATGATGATACAAAGTAAAGAACTGAAAGTTAGTCAGTCATGCCAAATGGTATTATTGCCTCAATATCATAAACATACAATAAGCTATGGAAAATTATTTTACTTCATTCACAGGATGAGAGCATCATTGGCCAATTCAGCATTCATTGCCTGCCCCTAATTGCCCAGAGGCCACTTGAGAATCAATCACATTGCTGTAGGCCTAGAATCACATGTAGATGAGAGCAGATAAGGATGACAGATTCCATTCCCAAAAAGGATCAGAATGGTTTTGCAGACAACTGACAATGGTTGCATAGTCATTATTTAACTCTTAATTCTAGGCTTCCACTGTATTCAAAATACACCAGGATTTAAATAGTCTAGTAATAACATTGAAACAGCAATAACAATGTATTGCTCAAAGTGATTTTATCAATTGTGTTTATCAACTGCAGTTGACCACCACTTCTAAATTATTTAAACTCAAAGGGTTAGTAAACAGACTGCAAAGACAGGAAGTGCATATTGTCCAAATCAGAGCCTCTTACCATCTAGCTAGACCCTGTGCTATTTTTAATAGAAACCTCAGAGCCTGGATCATTACAATCTCTTGAGTAATTAGTTTCCTTCTTACTTTCTGAACGTACATGCTGCCCTTCTGGAAATCTACCAGAATTTCCTAGCAGAAAAAATGTTTCTGTTCTTGGAATTGCACCAGAAAGCCCTTAAAATTTAAATATTTCACACTAGAGTACTACTATTACTGTTGAAGACAGCTAATAGTGTCTGGTGCTTTATGGCATTATCTAATCGACATCTGGCAGAGGATGTTACAGAGTAGCTGCAGATGAACTAGAGTGGATGAGAGAAGATAATGCTCGATGGAAGAGTGTGCGTACATGGTAACAAAGCCCCTGGCAGAAGTAGCAGCAGCTCTGTGGTGGGAAGGCTGCCAACTGCTGCAGGTAGTCCACTAAAAAAATCTTATATTTTTGTACCAAATCAAGCAAATACAGAGATCAAACAAATTCACAGTGGATATAAATTTGCAAGTTGCATGCTGCAAAAATATGGTGCAGCCCTGAAATAATTAAAAGCATCAGGAGCCTTCTAATATGATAATTAAACAGCACAGTAAATAAATTCTTGGTTAAAATCATTTGAATGTTATATGTACACAAGTCAATATAGAGTCCATTAAGTAAAAAGGATGACGAGACTTATTTTCCCCATTATCACTCACCTCAGGTAGTACTGCTTCAAAGCAAAAGCTGCATTGGCGCAACCTCTTGGAAAGTTGAATTCTTCCAAAAGATCTGTCCACAGACCCTTATCTGTTACCTGAAAAAGTAAACGCAGACACATTAAGACTAGAAAAAAAACACACTAATCAGTTAGTACAGTGTTATAATAGCTGAAGAGGAGGTGCTGATACTCTTTTCACATCATTAGTTAAATTTTGTATCATATTAATTACAATATTGACAACTGACAGAACTTCACTGTGGCTTCTGATCTATGCTGATTTTTTTCTTCTTCCAAAGCCTCAAAGCGCATGTTGAGAGAGTGAATTCTCCAGCTAATTTACTTAAGAGTATCAATTTATTCGAAACAAAAATATCACTATCAGAAATTTGAAAATAAAAACAGATAATGCTGGGAACAGTCAATGAGTTTAGCAAGGAAGTATAGAGTTAACTTTTCAGATCAATGACCCTTCTCCCTCCACAAATGTTGCCTGATCTGAGGAGTCAGACGTTTTGCGATAACATACTAATGATTGTGTTTTAAATATGCAAGTTCTCAGTAGATGTCTGATTTTACCTACAATTCTGGTTTAAGGAAGAACATACAGGCATATAAATGAAATGTTGTGTCACTAACACATTTTTACTCTCTCCCTGATCGCCACCGAATAAGAGATTAGGGATAATAACCATTTACATGAATAGTTGTAATACAAGCCAATTAATGCTTCAAGTCCAACTGAGTTTTTGAAGCTTTACCAACCCAGGTAATTGTATAATTACTTATACAATTATTCTTCTGGAACTTGAAATATCAAGACCTCAATGTCAAAAGCAAATTTGCTAAATTTAATTTAAATTCAACGTGATGTACAGATTGTGAAGCAGACCACTCAAACCCACCAATGGACTGCAATGCAATTATGAAAAATTTTGAGAACACACAGCAGAGGCTCTATTCTGATAATACTTTCTGCGTGCAAAAGGTACAGTCATGTCTGCGTATAAAGTTGTGCTGTGTTCAATCACTGGGTTTTTTTTACATTGCAAATGTTTAAATCGATTTCACAAGGTCTACTCACTTTAGGAACCTGTAAGTGTGCAAACGAATATAGTTGAGTTGTGAAAATGGTTCATAACATAGACACTTATATAAATTAAACCCATTCTTACCAAACAAATAAGGGAAACAGAACATTTAGCTCCTCAAACGTGCCCTGACATTCAATTAGATTGTTGATCTGCTTGCATTTTGAATTCCACATTCCTACTTACCTCTGACAAATTTTGATTCCCTTACCTAACAACCCAAATTTTAACAATGCCCCTTGTTCTGACTGACTGACTGACTGACTGACAAGGAAACAATCTTTCTACATCACCTCGTCAAGGCCATCTTATTACTGCTCTGAACTAGAGAGTGGAAACCAGCCCAATCTGTCTAACCTAACCTAACCTAGACAAACCACTCATGTATTGTAACACCTTCTTCACAACGGATGTCAAGCTAACCGGATTATAATTCCTGTTTTCTGCAACTTCTCTTCTTGAATAGAGGGGTTATATTTGGTACTTCCCAGTTTGAACAAATCTTTCCAGAATTGAACTAATTTTGGAAGAGAGAGGGTCGACAGACACCAACCATCCAATGATAAACTTTGCTTGTGCATGCTCACCTCAGATTTTAAATAAAAATATCCATGAGCAAAATAAAGCAGATTTTTTAAAAACTGGAAAAATATTTTCTCTTCAGTTGATTTTCCTTACTAAAAGGTTTGCTCGGTTATTATTTACATTTCAGAGATTTTGCTCCTGGGTGTTAGCAACACAGCCTTTTGAAAAATAAACACCAAAACATCAGACTATTGCATGCTAAGTATCCAAGAATGAGACTCATGGTAATTTTCTCAGTTCCAGAAGCAAAAAAAAAAATCACTGACTACTGATTTCATCTACTCTTTCGGCTGTATTCTGACAATGTAGGAAGTATAAGTTGTTTTGTAATGAATTGAGAGATGCAACCCCATTTTGGAGATCCTGACTCCCATTCTCAGGCCATGGGAAATGTTAGGGGTCTAGTCACCAGAATAGAATGACTTGAAGGAGGATAAGCGGGGGTTTGATAGAGGTGTACAGGATGATGAAATGCATAGATAGAATGGATAGCCATATCTAGCACAAAGAAAGATAGTTGTGGTTGTTGACAGTTAATCATCTCAATCCCAGAACTTTTCTGCAAGATCTCCTCAGGATAGTGTCCCAAGCGCAATACCTTCAGCTTCTTCTACAAAGACATTCCCCTCCAGATGGTGAGAAGAGGGGATGATTGCACAATGTTCAATACAATTTGCAACTCCTCATATACTGATATAGTCAATGTCCACAGGTATCAAGACCTGGACAACATAGAGACTCAAGTTGGCAAGTAACAAGCACTTTTCACACCAACGTAACGCCAG
Source organism: Chiloscyllium plagiosum (assembly GCF_004010195.1). Classification (NCBI taxonomy): domain Eukaryota; kingdom Metazoa; phylum Chordata; class Chondrichthyes; order Orectolobiformes; family Hemiscylliidae; genus Chiloscyllium; species Chiloscyllium plagiosum. Next base: position 45,297,678 of record NC_057735.1, read on the forward strand.
ATGATTACCTTCAGCAGGATAGAACTTAACCACCTCCCCATGACATCAAAAGAAATTACCATTACTGAGCCCACAAACAACATTCTTAGAGTTATCACTGAGCAGTAAATGGACCAGCCAAGAGGAGATTAAATCCTATGATTTCTGCAGTGAGGAACAATCCTGTCTCCTCAATGTCTGTCCAGCATCTAAAGGCATTAGTGGCACTAAAAGGTCTGGTGGAACATTTTCCGCTTGCCTGGATGAATATAGGAGAAAATGAGGTCTGCAGATGCTGGAGATCAGAGCTGAAAATGTGTTGCTGGAAAAGCGCAGCAGGTCAGGCAGCATCCAGGGAACAGGAGAATCTACGTTTCGGGCATAAGCCCTTCTTCAGGAATGAGGAAAGTTTGTCCAGCAGGCTAATATAAAAGGTAGGGAGGAGGGACTTGGGGGAGGGGCGTCGGAAATGTGATAGGTGGAAAGAGGTCAAGGTGAGGGTGATAGGTCAGACTGGGGTGGGGGCGGAGAGGTCGGGAAGAAGATTGCAGGTTAGGAAGGCGGTGCTGAATGCTATCTGTAGAGTCATAGAGATCTACGCAGAAAAAGGCTCTTTGACCCATCATATCCACATCCATCAAAAACAGCCACATAACTATTCTGACCTCATTTTCCAGCACTTGGCCCATAGCCTTGTATACCTTGGCGTTGCAAGTGCACATCTAATTACTACTTCAATGTTATGTGGGTTTCTGCCTCTAACTACCCCTACAGGCATTGAGCGCCAAATTCCCACTGCCTTCTGGGTGAAGAGGTTTATCCTCACATCTCCTCTAAAAAGAAGAACCTGCTCCTTCCCTTTAATCTAATGCCCTGATCATTGATCCCACTATCAAGGGATCCGTTTCTTCCTGTCTACCCTGTGCCTGTAGACATCTCAGTCATGTTCCCCCATCAGTCTTCCCTTGCCTAAGGGAAACACCAGGGTAGACAAGCAGAACGCTGGAAGAACACAGCAAGTCAGGTAGCATCAGTAGGTGGAGAAGTCAACTTTTTGGGTGTAACCGACCACGTCGGGGGGGAAATTGCGGTCCTTGAAGAAGGAGGCCATCTGGGTTGTGCGTTTTTGGAACTGGTCCTCCTGGGAGCAGATGCGGCGGAGTCGAAGGAATTGGGAGAATGGGATGGCGTTTTTACAGGGGGCAGGGTGGGAGGAGGTGTAGTCCAGGTAGCTGTGGGAGTCGGTCGGTTTGTAGTAGATGCCCGTGTTGATTCGATCGCCTGAGATAGAAATAGAAAGGTCGAGGAAGGGGAGGGAGGAATCTGAAACTGTCCAGGTGAATTTGAGGTCAGGGTGGAAGGTGTTGGTGAAGTGGATGAACTGTTCAACCTCCTCGTGGGAGCACGAGGCGGCGACGATACAGTCATCGATGTAGCGGAGGAAAAGATGGGGGGTGGGGCCAGTGTAGTTGCGGAAGATGGACTGTTGGAATATAGCTCCAACAACACAAGAATGATACCATCCAGCAATAGGAGAAATAATTTTAAAATGGAGATTAAAAAAAGTTATTTGTTGACTCTCAAGTTCTCACACCCTGCTCTGAAGAGAATTATTTTTGTTTCTCTCTCTTCAGCTCAAACTTTTTTTGATTTTAAATGACTTTTCTCTCCTGTGTAGCTGTTCTAGGTTGTCCAATCACCAGTTTCCTCCATTTTACCTGAACTTTGTATTCATTAATGGAAGGTGAGCAGCATTGTTTGCTCATCCTTCAATGCCCTTAGGTAGTGGTAGTAAGTTGCCTGCTTGAAACTGGGGTGTAGTGACACCAGAGTGCTGTTAGCAAAAAATTTCTAGCAGTTTGACATTTGGTGATAGCAAGAATGGAGATTAGTTTTAAGTCAGGAAAGTGATACACTTGATCGACACTTGGTTCACCATTTTCAACCTTCATTCCCTTCATCAGTGACTCAGCAGGAGCAGCATCAGCAGCACTGTGTACCATCTACAAAATGCACAGCAGTAATTCATCAAGATATCTTTGAAAGCATCTTCCAAATCCATGACCTGACCATGTACAAGCACAATGTGGCGCCATCATCTGCAAGTTCCCATTCAAGCAACATGGGGTGAAGATGGAAAAAACAGTAATTTATTTTGGCTTCCTGCTCAATGTCATTGTTTTAAAAAATCTTATAATGAAAGCTTTATCCTTGGGAAGGCCCTGAAAACCAAATGTTACGTCCAAACATCAGAAAGTGGCCTTCAAGTAACAAATCAACCTCTGCTAATGATAGAAAGCTAGGAGGAAAAAAAAACCTGTAAGGAAGATGCCAGAGACTGCAAAGGAATGCAAGAGTATTGCATTCATTTTTGGCCACTTCGCTGTCGAAACGATGCTACTAAATTGGAAAGAGTGCAGAAGAAATTTACAAGGATGTCGCCAGGACTCAAGGGTCTGAAGTTGGACAAGTTAGGACTTTTCCATTAGAGCGTAGGAGACAGAGGGGGGATCTTGTAGAAGTGTATAAAATCATGAGCGGCATGGATAGGGTGAATACACTCAGACTTTTCACCACGATTGGGAATTGAGGACTAGAGGGCATCACTTTAAGGTTAGAGGGGAAAGAATAAAAGGGAATCTATGGGGCAACTTTTTTTTTTTTTTAAACACACAGAGGGTGGAATGAGTTCCCACCGGAATTGTTTGAGGTGGGTCCGTAAACATTTAAAAAGGCATTTGGACAAATACATGGATCGGAAAGAATTAGAAGGATGTGGGCCAACAGCAGGGAAATGGAGTTAGCATTAATAGACATTTTGGGCTAAAGTGCTCATCACTGTGCTGTCACTATATCTATGTCTCTATGCATGTATTTGCAGACACCAGCGACTAATATATTTCAACTGCACATGCTCAATTCCATTTTCTTTTAATAATGCGTCTATATGCGCAATAAAGCTGATTTTTCAAATATCAAGAAACAAAATTTCAAGTTAAGATATCTTCTCTTCACCTATATATTTTCATTTTTTAGGGTGCTAGGTTTTCATTTTTTATTAGAAGTGGGAGTTGACACGGAGCATGCTGACGCAGGACACACAGACACAAAATGGCTGCTGTGCCACAAATTGGTCACAGCACACAAGATGGCCACTGAGTCATTACATGGAAAAGTACAGCGAAGCATACAAAAAACTGCCTGAGGCCAACAGGACACCAGCAAACAGAGAGAGAATATAGAAAATTAGTTAAAGGTGGGTGTGGGAGAGAATACACATCAGTAATGTCTACTGCTCGCCAAAGTGTCTGAGTCCAGTCACCACCTTCAACAAAAAATGTTAACTATCCGAGACTGCTTGTATACAAGTGTTAATACCTTAAATTTGCAGGAATGGAAAATTATCTTCCTTCTCAGGAAGAACGATCACAACCAATTACTGCAGCAATGGACTTCTGCGTAGCTGCTGAAACTGACAATGACTCTATAACATTCCTCCGAATTGAAACTGACAATGACACTAATGTTTTCTGTAAACAAACTTATGCTGCACAAAGATTGGATAGCTGGCTCATTATACCATGAAATGTATAAAATATTATAACACGTGCTCAGAGGGTGAGAGAAGGCTCGCAGCTGACAGCCGTGCTGTTGGACGTCTCTCTCTCCCCGGAGCTCCGCTTTCTTTGTACAATAAACTCTGTTGTCGAGTCCAAATTCTGACTTCGAGACTGGTGACTTTCCCTACAACGATTTCAATTTATTTCAGAGATTTCAATACAACTACATATGCTCCTGGGTGCCAGTAAACACAGCCATTAAGAAATATAGAAAAACAGAATTTTAAGCTCTGTGAGAGAAATCATGGTACCTATGTTGAGCCATTTAGGGTTCCTTGTACATTGTCAATTTTCCATGACTAATCCAAGTCCATCAGGAAATTAGATAAAGAATACAGTCATCGTTATTACAAAGGGATTGGAGTACAAGAATAAAAGAAGCATTGTTGTCATTCTATACGTATTTGGCACTGTGAAATACTGTGTTCTTTAAGTCTCCTTACAGAAGGAAGGACATACTTACTTTGTCAGGGTTACAACATTCACTCTAGATTCATTTGAGGAATAAGTATAGTACAGAGAAATTAAACAGAATCAGCTAATATCCTCTGCAGTTTAGAAGAGGTCACCTAGTTAAAAACAAAATGGAGAACTTGACAAGGTGAATGCTGAGAGGCTGTTTCCCCAACTGCAGAAGATTCAAATTGGGTCACTGGATCAGAATAAGAGGTCAGCCATTTCACTCTACAAAGAGGGGAGAAGTTTTCACTCAGAGGGATCTGAATCTTTCGAGTTCTTTTTCCCATTAGTCTGTGGACATAGTTGCTGAGTATTTTCAGAATGGATATTAATAAATTTCTGAACACAAAGAGAAGCAAGGAATCTGGGGGAATGGACAAGAAAATGAACTTGATGTTCAAAGTTCAAACAGAGGAAGTTATATTGGGGAACAAAGATGACAAACCAATGAAATACATATTTTGATCCTGACTTCACACAAAGGAGGATACAAATAATGTCCCAAAAATGTTGAGGAATGCAGGGTATAGTGAGAGGGTGAAAGAGAAGGAAAATCAGCATTAGTAGGGCAATGGCATTGGGGAAATGATGGGATTAAAGGCTCATAAAATCCCAGGGTCAATAGTCTACATCCCAGAGTACTTAAAGAAATGATCAGAGAAATAGTGGATGCATTGGCAGGCAGTCAGTCAGTTACACCCTGGAACAGATTCTATGGATTTGAGGGTAGCTAATGTTTACGCCATTATTTAGAAAAAGGGAGACAGAATACAGAGTATAATTGATGATTAGACTTTTCCCTATTCCTGATGCTGTGCTACAGTCCAGTATAAAAGATTTAATGGAAGAAATTACTGACAGAATCAGTATGGATTTATGAAAGGGAAATCATGCTTGACAAATGTATTGGAACTTTGAGGATATAACTAATAGAGTTGATGTTAGGGAGCCAGTGTATGTAATTTAATTTGGATTCCTAGAAGGCTTTTACTAAGATCCAACAGAAGAGATTAGCATGTACAAGTTTACTGCATGGGCCTGGGGGGAATTAGTTGGCAGATAGGAAACAAAGAGAAAGGAATAAGCAGTGTCCATCAGATTACCAGAGGGATCAGTGCTTGACCCAAGTTATTGGCAACATTCATGAGTGACCTTGCATTATGGAAAACCGTGCAACAGAAATAATGGAGCATATGGGAAACGTAGCGTTAGCAGCAGACCACGAAAAATATCAGTAAAAATCGAAACAAAAATAGTTAGAATGTGGTCTCATTTGTATTAGGCTAAATAAAATTAAAACCATATATGTTAACGAAATAACACAGTAAATTTAATAGCTCACCCTGAAAAACTGGAAGGCAACTTGTTAGAGTTTGAGTTTGTTGGGTTACAGTACTGTATTAAGACAGGGTCTGAGAGTCATCATCAGCATCACCACCACTTTCCAGGTGCAGTTCTGGGTGCAGGGTTAAGACGAAAAATGATATTCAGACCAGGAAGTGGATGGCCATGGTTTGCTGTCCTCAGACTGTTTCTTGACGGTTAGCTTTAAAAAAGGTATCTAGTTTTGACTGTTCTGCCATCCATTAGCAGCTGTTCATAGGGTGCCAGATAACACTATGCCACAAACTGCTATATTGCTGCATTCAGCATTGTGTTCACTGTCTTCTAAGAGCTTCAACTGCTCTTTCATTTCCCTCAGGATAGAAGACAAAAGAGAAGTGGAAACCTCTTGTGGTGTTGCAGCCTTGACTTCATAGTCTTCACCTCCAGCTTCAATTTTCCCTGCAGCAATACGTTATTGCCGATCAGCTGCGGAGACAGAGGATTTAAGCAGCTCCTCAAAATCCTCAGTCTCCACTTCTTCAAATCCAACTTGCTTTGCAAGAGTGACACAACATTCTTTAGTTGCTGGAAGCTCCTCTGACAGTTCAACGCCTTTAAAATCATGAAGAAAATCTGGGAGAAGGTTTCACCAAACTGCATGCAAGCAGTCTTTATAGACATCACCCCAGGTCTTCACAATGATGTCAATAGCATTCTTAACGTTATAGCTCTTCCAAAATTGAAGAACACTATCCTTATTATCCTCCTCAGTAGCTGCAATCAGGTTCCTGAATGTGCACCTTAAATAATAAGCTTTAAAAGCTGCTATTGCACTTGGTCCATGGTTAAATGAGAGGTTGTGTTTAGAGATAGAAATAGCACTTTGATGTTTTCAGAAAGCTCACCAAAGATGGAAGGATGGCTTGGTGCATTGTTCAGAATAAGAGGAATCTTGAAATCCAAAGTTTTTCTCCTGCCATAATTTCTAAAAACATCTTTCAGAATGTCAATTATAAAAGGTCAAAAAATGTGCTCCATCATCCAATCTCTTTTGCTTGACTTGAAATAAACACCTTGACTGAACTCAAGATAAACTTTCAAGGCTCTCCGGTTAGCGGAGTGGTACACTACCACAAGCTTAAGCTTTAAATGTCCACTAGCATTGGCACCTGCCCTTTTTCTTCTAAAAGCTGTTCCACAGCTCAAGGAGAGTCTCTCCTTGATTTTTTCAGAGGGGCAATAAACTAGGCCAGGATCCAATCAGACTGGTTTGGTACCGATATGAAAAGATTTTAGAGGCTTTTTATTTATATGTAAACAGATGAGGCTTCAGGTAAAAGTGGTCATGTTTTAGAAGTGACCTGTATAAAAAGGGGAGTGGTCAGCTTTCTCGCTGAGCTGAGCAGTTTTAGTTCAGTCTTGAACTGGTTGGAAATTCAACACGGAGCGATGTGGAAACTCTCTGTTCTGCCCTTCAACTTCAACCTGTAACATGTGTTCCATTAATACTGTCTTTTTGAAAGGAGTTTGCTTTTTGGGACTGTTGTGTAGATTCAGAACAGCATAATTAAGTCTAGTTGGAGAGATCGAGTTCTGTAGGGGTTCTTTATTCGTGTTTCATTGCGTAATTTTGTGAATACATTTTTATGTGTGTTTTAAAATCTAGTCGTCAATCTAGCTAACTTTATCTGGTTAATTTTCACTGTACACTTACCAAAATAAATTGCAAAGTTTTGGTTTGAACTGCCTGCTTAAGAATGTTTTGAGTGGTCTGGCTTCGTCCATGACACACCCTACACAGTCATACAATCCTTTGTGACCTTAAAATTTGGAGCGTGCGCTTCATTCTTAGGAAGGTAGACTCAGAATGGCATTCGCTTCCAGTATAAACTTGTCTCATCCAAATTGAAGATTTGATCTAAGGTGTAGCCTTCTTCCTCAAATCAATTTTTTCACCATGGGAGGAAATGACAGGGGACGTTCCTCGTTTGCACTGGCAGCTTCACTACATAAGTTTAAGTTATGAGAAGTATAGCGGTTCTTAAATCTAGCAAACCAGCCACTACTCGCACTGAAGGTAGGCTCATCTGCAGGATTTTCAGCCTTTTTCCTTAAGGTCCTCATAAATTGGTAAGGCTTTCTGTTTTACAGTGAGAAAGGTGATCCTAGATTGCTTTATCAATTGATCTTCTATTTACACACTTAGTGGCCATCTAGTTCCTTTGTTTGTGATCTCACACATCTGCGAGCACACTTGTTCCAGCAACGTAGCTTGCTTTAATTCTTTCCGCATTGTCTCTGATGATGCGTAGTGCAGACTGCATGAACAATAGCACATGCTTTTTCATGACACTGAAAACACCTTATAACATATAGCTTCTATTCAGGTGTTACAACCTTTCTTTTATGGTTACCACCTGTGATTTCTTTCATCTGGATGCATTCTGTTGACATTCTTGCAACTTTGTCCATCCATATTCATGGAAAAGTGAGATTTACAAAAACCAGGACCGAAAATTAGTGAGTACAGCACTGTACCTTTCAGGAAGCACTCTAACAAAAAGCATGCGAGCCGACTGACATGTGATGTCGACGTGAGTCCAGTCCTCAGTGCATTGCGACACCTCGTGCCAGGGGCAGAATTACGTAATAGCCAACGGGAGTTTGCGTTTTAAAAAAATGCTTCCATAATTCACCAAGCACGTTACAGCCAAGTCACACTGATGAAATGTGCATTATAGGAGATCAACCTGTACTTAAAGGAGGGAACTAAACATAATATCACCGTGTTTGCCGGCAACGCAAAGCTGGATAGGACAGTGAACTGTGAAGTGAATGCAGAAATGCTTCAGTATGATTTGAACAAGTTGAGAGAGTGGACAAATGCTTGAGAGATGAAGTATCATCTGGATAAATGGTGAGATTGACAACTTTGGGAAAGAGGCAGGTACAGTGAAATGTGGGTGTCCTTATACACCAGTCACTGATACATAACCAATGACCCATTCCACCACTTTGATCAAGAATAGATAGAGAACAGTAATTAGTAGGAATGGTTTTGTCCCACTTTGTGTACAGGATATACTGGGCAATTTGTCCAACATTGTCAGGTCGAAACTGCATGGTAGCTGTATTGGAACAGTTTGGCAAGATGCACTGCTAGTTCTGGAGCACAAGTCTTTAGAATTACTGTTGGAATGCTTGATTCAGAGGTGCCGATGTTGGACTCGGGTGGACAAAGTTAAAAATTACACAACACCAGTTTATAGGCCAACAGATTTATTTGGAGGCACTAGCTTGGAAGCACTGCTTTTTCATCAGGTGGTTGTGGAGCACGACCAAAAGACACAGAATTTATAACAAAAGGTTGCAGATTCATGTGGTTGAAATATATTAAGCAAACTTACTGGCCAAGCATCTCTTCCAGATCTTGGGGGTCTTCTCCACATTGAAGTGTGGGTTTGCAAAGGTTGCTCTTCAGCATTTTCACTGACGGCACACTGAAATCCACCATTTTTATCCCTTTTCCTTACCTTCGCAAACTGTGGTGTCTTGATGGCTCCCCAGCTCATTCAAGTATTTAGGTGTCTTTCCACTACAGGCTCACTCCAAGGTCACCTTTCGGCTAACCTCAGTACTCTTCCATCAAATAAGGATATCTCCCTTACGTTATCCCTCAGAGCTGAGCCAGTTCAAGCAAGCCAGAGACATCAACTGGGGCTCAGGTAGCTTCAGTTCACAGCTACTGTTTTTGTTTGAGCAGCCTCTGGCCTATACCTTTGCAGTGTCCAGTGCTTTCAACCATTTTTGATAACACATTGAGTGAAATGGAATTGGTTGGAGTTTATCTCCTCTGTCTTTTGTGATGCTGGGGACCTCAGGATGAGGCCAAAATGGATCATCCATGTGGCACCGCTGGCTGAAGATTGATGCAAATACTTCAGCCTTATCTTTTGCATTTGTGCTTGGCCACCGAATAGTTGAGGATGGGAGAGCATATGAAGTCTCCATCATCTATTACTTAATTGTCCACCATCATTTACAATTGGATGTGATCAGGCTCCAGAGCTTAGATCAGATCCAGGTGATAACAAACAGACTACTACTTGTGTGACATTGATCGAGGGATAAACAACAACCACGGCAGCAAAAATATCTCCCTTACTCATCCTCTTCAAAAAAGACCATGGAATATTTTTACAATTTCTTAGAGGCAGATGAGTCCTCAGTTCAACATCTCATTCTGAAGGCAGTACATTCCTTCAGGTCTGCAGGGAGAGTTGTTAGCCTTCTGACTGCGCTCATATCTCTCAAATATAAGCAACCTGCTTGAAATTGACACATGACAGTCCTTAATTTTGATCCAACTATTCATATTGGGTCAAAAGACCACAGGTAATGCTTTAAATGAAATAAAGCTCTCAATCGTTTCAATGATTATATTGATGGGTTGCTTCTTTTGAGAGCCCTGATATAATTATCTCTTTATAGAAGGTGTCCACAATTTAGGACTGAGATAAGATAGATTACTTCACTCAAAGAGCTGTATATCTTTGAAAATCTCTATTTCAGATCGCTGCAGCTGCTCAATACAGGGAAGGAGCAGTTGTGGCTCTTCTACCATCTGGAGAAGGGAAAGAGGTTGGCCATTAAAGATTCTGGTAAGGGAGGCATGGTACAGGGAAGGCATTGAAAAGAAGAAACTAGGTGGCAGTATGGTGCTCTGACTAATGCACACTGTTACAAACATGTACTATTGCTTAGAGGCTTAAAAGATTGTGAAGAAATGCTCTCCTCCAGTCTTATTATAATATTCTGTATACATGACCATGTTGGAAGCTCTGTGGAAGTAGCCATTATCTGGTTATTAAATATTTTTCTCTCAATTTTGAGACTTCAGCATTGTCCAAACTTATTACTGTTGAACCAAACAACTAAAGGTTATTGGACAGTGATCAGGAGAGGGGATCTGACTAACTCTTCCCTGGTTAGTTCATTTTTATCAGTTGCTTTCTTGCTTGACCCAATATATCAATAATCTAATGATTAAATGGTTCATTACATCAAGAAGGATTTACATTTTTGGATCATTGGAATCTCTTCAGGAGTTGACGTGACCTGTACAAGGAGGACGGATTGCACCTAAATTGGAAGGGGACTAATATTCTGGCAGGGAAATTTGCTAGAACTGCTCAGGAGGATTTAAACTAGTAAGGTGGAGGGATGGGACCCAGGGAGATAGTGAGGAAAGAGATCAATCTGAGACTGATACAGTTGAGAACAGCAGCGAGTCAAACACTCAGGGCAGGCAGGTGGGACTAATAAATTAAACTGTGTTTATTTCAATGCAAGGGGCCTAACAGGGAAGGCAGATGAACCCGGGGCATGGTTAGGAACATGGGACTGGGATAGCATAGCAATTACAGAAACATGGCTCAGGGATGGCCAGGACTGGCAATATAATGTTCCAGGATACAAATGCTACAGGAAGGATAGAAAGGGAGGTGAGAGAGGAAGGGGAGTGGCATTTTTGATAAGGGATAGCATTGTTGCTATGCTGAGGGAGAATATTCCTGGAAATACATCCAGGTAAGTTATTTGGGTGGAGCTGAGAAATAAGAAAGGGATGATCACCTTATTGGGATTGTATTATAGACCTCCTAATAGTCAGCAGGAAATTGAGAAACAAATTTGTAAGGAGATCTCAGCTATCTGTAAGAATGATAGGGTGATTATGGTAGGGGATTTTAACTTTCCAAACATAGACTGGGGCTGCCATAGTGTTAAGGATTTAGATGGAGAGGAATTTGTTAAGTGTGTACAAGACAATTTTCTGATTCAGTATGTGGATGTACTTACTATGGAAGGTGCAAAACTTGATCTACTCTTGGGAAATAAGGCAGGGCAGGTGACTGAGGTGTCAGTGGGGGAGCACTTTGGGGACCAGCGACCATAATTCTATTCGTTTTAAAATAGTGATGGAAAAGGATCGACCAGATGTAAAAGTTGAAGTTCGAAATTGGAGGAAGGCCAATTTTTACGGTATTAGGCAAGAACTTTCAAAAGCTGATTGGGGACAGATGTTCGCAGGTAAAGGGATGGGTGGAAAATGGGAAGCCTTCAGAAATGAGATAGCGAGAATCCAAAGAAAGTATATTCCTGTTAGGGTGAAAGGAAAGGCCAGTAGGTATAGGGAATGCTGGATGACTAAAGAAATTGAGGGTTTGGTTAAGAAAAAGGAAGCATATGTCAGGTATAGTCAGGATAGATCGAGTGAATCCTTAGAAGAGTATAAAGGCAGTAGGAGTATACTTAAGAGGGAAATCAGGAGGGAAAAAAGGGGACATGAGATAGCTTTGGCAAATAGAATTAAGGAGAATCCAAAGGATTCTTACAAATATACTAAGGACAAACGGGTAACAAGGGAGAAAATAGGGCCCCTCAAAGATCAGCAAGGCGGCCTTTGTGTGGAGCCGCAGAAAATGGGGGAGATACTAAACGAGCATTTTGCATCAGTATTTACTGTGGAAAAGGATATGGAAGATATAGAATGTAGGGAATGGTGACACCTTGCAAAACGTCCAGATTACAAAGGAGGAAGTGCTGGATGTCTTGAAATGCATAAAAGTGGATAAATCCGCAGGATCTGATCAGGTGTACCCTAGAACTCTGTGGGAAGCGAGAGAAGTGATTGCTGGCCCTCTTGCTGAGATATTTGTATCATCAATAGCCACAGGTGAGGTGCCGGAAGACTGGAGGTTGGCAAACGTGGTGACACTGTTTAAGAAAGGTGGTAAGGACAGCCAGGGAACTATAGACCAGTGAGCCTGACCCTGGTGGTGGGCAAGTTGTTGGAGGGAATCCTGAGGGACAGGATGTACATGTATTTGGAAAGATAAAGGACTGTTTAGGGGTAGTCAACATGGCTGTGTGTGTGGGAAATCATGTCTCACAAACTTGATTGAGTTTTTTGAGGAAAAAAAAGAGGATTGATGAGGGCAGAGCAGTAGATGTGATCTATACGGACTTCAGTAAGGCATTCAACAAAGTTCCTCAAGGGAGACTGATTAGCAAGGTTAGATCTCACGGAATACAGGGAGAACTAGCCATTTGGATACAGAACTGGCTCAAAGGTAGAAGACAGAGGGTGGTGGTGGAGGGTTGTTCTTCATACTGGAGGCCTGTGACCAGCAAGAGTGCCACAAGATCGGTGCTGGGTCCTCTACTTTTTGTCACTTACATAAATGATTTGATTACAAGCATAAGAGGTACAGTTAATAAGTGCGCAGATGACACCAAAATTGGCGGTGTAGTGGACAGCGAAGCGGGTCATCTCAGATTACAACAGGATCTTGATCAGATGGGCCAATGTGCTGAGAAGTGGCACATGGAGTTTAATTCAGATAAATGTGAAATGCTGCATTTTGGGAAAGCAAATTTTAGCAGGACTTATACACTTAATGGTAAGGTCCGACGGAGTGTTGCTGAAAAAAAAAGAGACCTTGGAATGCAGGTTCATAACTCCTTGAAAGTGGAGTCGCAGGTAGATAGGATAGTGAAGGCGGCGTTTGGTATGCTTTCCTTTATTGGTCTGAGTATGGAGTACAGGGGTTGGGAGGTCATGTTGTTGCTGTACAGGACATTGGTTAGGCCGTTGTTGGAATATTGTGTGCAATTCTCATCTCCTTCCTATCGGAAAGATGTTGTGAAACTTGAAAGGGTTCAGAAAAGATTTACAAGGAT